>NW_024423675.1:33962829-33966111 GCF_017311325.1 Ursus maritimus
GGGTCCCCACCCCCCCCCCGTCCCCGGCGTCCTGAGCTGACCTGGTCCAGCCCACCAGGGCCTGCCTGCCCCCACCCCCCGACTGTGTACTTTGCCCGAGGTTAAGTTTCAGAAGTCAGGATGAAACGTTTTGGGTTTCTGTTCACACGGTTATTGCAGGCACCGCGGTGGGGACCGCACAAAAGAGACAAGGGCTTGTGGGGAAGGGGTTTTTGTGTTTTAATGAGGGCTTAACACGCTGGCTGCAAGTCTTTCCCGCTCTCCTCCGCCCAACCCCCGCCCGGGCCCAGTCTTTTCCCGACGCATCCTTTCCTCTCCGCCTCTCCGCCTCTCCGCCTCCCCGCCTCCCCGCCCCGCGCCGGTCTTGTGTAGGGACAGAGTGGAGTGTCAATGGGACGCCCTAAGCAGATCCCTAGAAAATCAGGAATCTGTCCGTGGCGGAGGGTTGTGATGAATGACAGACGCCCCTTTCTCAAAGCCTTTTCTCCTCCACTAAAGCATGGAGCTGTCCCGGAGCAAAGAGTCTCAGCTCGACCGCAACCAACCCGCCGCCCGCCTCGCGGTACCGCGGCTCCAGACTAGGCGAGCCCACACCGCCTCTCGCGCTTGGTCTGCTCAGCTCCAGCCCTCGCTGAGGCACCTTGGCGTAGCGTGTTCAAGTACCGCAACATACGGGAAGAGCCGCTAGAAAACATGCTTTGAAAGCACTTCTGTAGTTTATACAACCCACATTGTCCAATGCGCTAAAAACTGAACACAAATTCGTACTTTAGAAGACAAACTGAATTTCCAAGCGCGAATTTTTTCACGTTCGGAATTCACATTAACTCTACCGCTGCGACTGTACACACCAAGGGGAGTGGACAATTGCCATCATCTGGATAATCCAAGCCCGAAAATCTCGAACTTGAAAAACTACTAAAATTGTGTTCTGAAATACCTGCATCATTGGCTTGTCTTTCTCTGCCACCAGAGCGGACACAACTCCGGCTCACGGTCTACTCAGCGGAGTCTACTATCCACAGCTCCTGTGGCCAAATGGAAATAACTGATTTAGAGCAAATCGAACGTCACATGGTAGCCAAGCTCAGACCCTCCGACAGCCAGCGGTTAAGTACCTGGTCGGGGCAACTCACGTCCTTATCTGTCCACAGCCCAGAGGCCACGGAAGCAGCCTCGGGAGTTGCCAGGGAGAAAAGCAACTTTGATTTAAGGTTTTCAAAAACCCCAGAGGGCAAATGTGGCCCTCAGGGTCAGCCAGTCAGCAGTTTTGGTCCAGACAAGGGACAGCCGAGTGGGGCGGTTCGGTTAAGCCACGGCGCCTCCCAAAGTCACTACACGCTCGCTCACACTCAGCCACGCGCTTGGGGTTATTCTTTAAACACAAGACAGAAACTTCACCGTCAGACTGTGGGGGGTGAGGAGGAGGGCCAAACCGGTCGGAGCCCGCCCACTCCTACGGCCCTCCCCCGCCGCTCCCGCGCCCACGTCCGCGTGCTGCCCTAGCTGGAGTTATCAACCTCGCGCTCACGCTCGCTGCCTGCTCCCGCCCGTGCGCTGCTCCGGGCCCTAGTGCGCGGCCGCGTTCCCACGCCTGGCAGTAAGCTCGCCGCAAGCATTGGCGAGCGCGGCCCCGCCCTCCGCCCCAGCCAACCGCAGGCCACGCCGACCCCGAGGAGGCGGAACCCGGCGGGGCGGCGGGGGCCGGCCGCGGGAGCGGGCGAGGTGGCCCCGCCCGCGCGGAGGGGCGTGGCCGCGCCGGTCTTGCGGCCGAGCCCTGCAGCGGCGTGGGAAAGAGCCGCGAGGAGCCGACCGCGCCGCCGGGGAAGCCGCGCCTTCCCGGGCCGAGAGAGGGAGGGAGGAAGGGAGGAGGCAGGCAGGCAGGGAGGGCGCTGCGCCCTGCTCTGCGTCGGCGGCTCGGGCTGGGCGGCCCGCGCGGTCTTGGCCGCGATGAGCGCCTTGCGAGGAGACGACCTCCGAGAGCGACATGGACGAGACCATCGACGTGGGGAGCAGAGAACAATTACTGGTGAGCGCGGGCTCGACAGGAACTTCCGGAGCCCGAGGCGTGGGGGAGCTTTGTGCGCGAGCGGCTCTTTGGAAATCCCGAGGCTCCTCTCCCCGGCATCCTAACGGAGTGGGGAAAGTTTTGCCCGAGAAACTTTGAGCGGTGGGCGCTCACGGAGCGTGCGTTGGGGTGGGGCGGGGGAATGTCGGTTTTCACGCCAGGGGTGGGGCGGAGAGGAAGGGGGACGCGACTGAAACACAGCGCAGGAGTTGGCGAGGGAGGGTCCCCGGCTGTCAGCATTGGGCGCGCGGACCAGCAGGAGCTGGCGACGGTCGACGCCCCCGCCACTGAAACTGTGGGAGCACTTTCAGGATGGGCCGGGCGAAGGGAGAAACAGATTAATATTTTTTTTATTTTTCAAGAGACTAAAAAGATGACTTGGCTTTTGGAGAAATTAAAGCAATTTGCAATTTCAAGGCTAAGTAAGTTGAGCTTTCCAGGTTGACTATGTGTGAGTGGGCTGAGGGGAGAGTGAGTGACAGACTTAAAGATCGTTTCGGGCGTAGATCATCTCTTTGACTGCTTGTTCTTAAGTCTGGAAAAGATCGGGGTCGTGATCACAGAAGCCAGACCTCCACTTTCCAGTGACAGAGGGAGATTACCGAGGCATTTTAATGTCAAGGCGGGTCAAATGATAATTGCTTCTAATTGGCATCCCCACAAGCTCCTTAATTATTTATCTGCAGCTGTCACTCAAAGAGCAAAATTCTTCCTACCTTTGGAAAACTGGTTTTCTTTCCACATCGTTATTCTAATAAGGACAAACCAAAGCGTGAAATCAGCAACAGCGGAGATATTTACGTGAAACGTTGTTTGCGAAGGATCTTTTAATTATTAAAGTGTGCGTCATCTTAAAAAATGAGATCTGAAAAACAGAAAAAGTCATGTGAAAGGCGAAACCAGTTGGGATGGAGTGGGACTGAGGGAGACAGTTAATTCAGAAATAAGATCCAGAAGTGAGAAGGTGAGGTAATAAGAACCTGGTGTGTGCAACAGTCCTAAAATGAAAGAGAACAAATAACAGGAACCTGGAGAATTCGAGAACATAAAGAAGCATAGTATCCATGAATTATGAAGAGAAACATGTACAAACTAGAAAGGATGACAAAAGCTGTAAGTGACAAAATAATGATTTGATTGAACTTTCAGTATAAAATATCTTTTCATTATTAAACTCGAGATGGATTGCAGCTCCTAGAGGTTTAAGCTAAGGA